>NW_020230161.1:796397-813897 GCF_003227715.2 Harpegnathos saltator | reverse complement strand
CCTAGCATAGCTGCTGTCAGCTTGGAGAAAACGCGTGGGATAACCCCTCGGGAGTGTTACCCCAGAAGGGTAACTCCTGTTACGGGGGTACATATATATTTTTTTCTTCTTATTTGGAAAGGTTACGTTTTTATACTAATGTTATCCTTCGTGTTCTCGTGAAGATATAGAGATTGATGCTAGTCCCTTTTATACGAGTGGACAAATTGGAAGGAATTGATCGGCGAAATCGATTAAACGGGATTATAGAAGCTGGGAGCTTGTTAAGAAACTTTTAAATTTCTTATTGTGTCCTCTTTTCTATTCTCGATACATTGATATTACTTTATGTTTTTTGCATCAGACTTCTTAGCTTTGTAAGATTAAACAAAGTAACCTCATTAAATTATTTAGTAAAAAATGGAAAGACATTTCTCCTTTAGACGTATCTTGTTGCGTATGAAAAATTTAGTTTCCTTGGACGTAGCGAATATTAGAGAGAGATGAAAAATATTTGAAGTTTCAAGAGTTAAAAATTCATAACGGTGTAATATTTAATAACTCTCTGCACACTGGATTTACGGTGCTATCACGTCGACACCGTTTATATATATTTTGCGCTTCATCTACTCAAGACTCTCTCGACCTAACGGATTAACTCGTTTTTGCGCAGCGCCATTCACACATCGTCGCGGATCATATTTCACACGCTTGACATTTTCTTTGTCTAATCTTTGCATCTCGCCGGGCTCGTTCTTAAGCTGGAAAGTCCCAACGACATGTATTTTGCCACGTGTCAAATCGTGATTAATCGACGGCGGGTCCCGGCAATCACCACAGAGAACAACTCGTCGCACCTACGCGCGGAAACGTACACACAGGACACACAGGACACACAGGACACACAGGACACACAGCCGGTGGGAACTCGAGAAAATTCGACGGGCTTCATTGTGACGAGTGACATCATTACCTTGTTTTCGCGAATTCACGATCCGGTGTCCTTTACGTTAAAACAAGAGAGCGAGCCCGAAGGGTAACGAATAGGACCCCCTTTGCAGGCGATGCAGATTCGATTAAAGTCTCCCTCTCCCGACGTGAGAAACTTTTCCAATCAAACTGGTACGTGCCTCTCTTTTTGCCCTCGCTTTTTTGCCCGCGGGATTTTTTCGCCTTCTACTTATGGGTGGGACGTTAACGTGATCGGATAGTAATTATGTCGATATCAATTTCACTGTTTTCGATTTCGCCCGCCCGCTTCGCCCATGGGAGTGGAATAATTGATGAAGAAGCGAACCGCGCGCGCGCGCGAACTCTCCCCCCAGGCAGATCAAGCGGAACGATGTTCATCGAGTTTCCACGATTTTCCCTCCCTTATGTAAATATCATTCGCGACGACGTGTAAAACGCGTCTATTTTCGCGCAAAACACGTCGTATCTGATCGCGTTTATCCGCAATTCCGAAGCGTACTATTGCGTACACTCAGCAGAGCTTACGTGAGCGCGCGCGTGTGTATATGTGTGTGTGTGTGTGTGTGTGTGTGTTTTATCGTCGAGTTACAATCGAGCTGCAGTTACGCGGTTACAGAGTTGGCAGGCCGGCTAATAAACGCGAGAAAGACCGCGATATACCTTTATCGCGCGAGCGAGACGAGAAGGCGAGTGTGAGCGAAAGATTTCACAACACTTAAAATCGATGATACGAGACAGGCGTCCCATGGCGTTGCGGCGAAACTGCACGGTACATTTCTTCGGCTTCGTGTAAGCCAAGATGGACTTGGAGGACTTGGCTCAGTTTATACGCCCGCGCTAAATGTCTACACTCTCAAAAGCGGGTTGGAACTTTCCCGCGAGAGACTGTCTTCCAAGTTTTCCGAACGAGCAGAATCGCGTCCGGCGAGTGTGTGCCCGATCGCGCGCGCGCGCGCGCGAGTGCATTAAAACGAAACTCCGGCTCTTTCTCGTTTCTCGATGTTAACGAAATTGCGCGGCTTTACACGGGGTGACCCGGCCAAAGTTAGATTAAAAACGTCACACGTCACTCAGATATCGTATTCGCGCTCTCGACATTATGAAAGAGATCCTTTCGGCGAATGCCTCCTCTTCATTTGCGTTAGCTCTTTACGCGAAAATCCGCCTGCCTCTCCTCCTTTTTTTACGTCAATTGCCGCTTTAATGTCCATGGTTGCCGAGCGTTCGTTTCCACGGCAGCCCGCGGTAATGGATCAAACTGTTTAAGCTCGCTCGAAAGGTTTGCCGAGCTACCGAATTTGCTTGTCTCTCCCTCCCTTTCTCTCTCACTCTCTCTCTCTCTCTCTCTTTCTCTCTCTCTCTCTCTCTCTCTCTCTCTCTCTCTCTTTTTGTTACTCATCGCGGGCCGCTGTATATAGATCGATGTAATGCGACCGCGTGTTCGTGCTCGATGCAATAATTATAACGTAAAAAAGAATATCCGCTTATTTGTTACGACTAACGAACGACTGACTTTCCGCACGCGTACAGTGGCATTCCCTTTCGGCGTTCATTACGAGCACCAACAAATGACCATTCGGTGTGTGCATGCGTGTGTGTGTGTGTGTGTGTGTGTGTGTGCGTTTTTGCGCGTTATTGTACGAAAAAATATAATTCTGTCCCGAAAATGAGAACGTAATATCGCAATAGTTTATAATTATTATATAATCAAGTTAAAATGGATATAATATACGTCAGTGAGAGAAAGGTGGAAGAAATATATATTACGTAAAAAGAAATACTTCATAAACATACGTTGCATGTTTTTCTTTTTTACCGACATTTAAACAGGTACTCTCTCACGTGGAAAAAAATGGCGTTGTTCCCTCTGCTCACATGGCTTTCCCTCTGGTATAATAACGGCAACGCCGGTATCCGCCGGAATTAAATTCAACATCCGCAACATAAATCGCGTCCTCTCTTAATCGATCATTCATTGGTGCATCCGTTTCTCCAAAAGGACAATCAGTATTCCGAGTGCACCGTGGACGTTGCTCAGAATTTACGAAAGCAATGGGAGTAAACTGGAGAGATTGCCCCGAGTCTACGCACGGACGCGTGATAAATTGGCTCATCAGACGAATGTAGACTGACATGATGTATCTACCGGTCGGCCACGTTCAACATTGAATTCCCTCATGTTGGGAATAAAACGTGTGTACGTACGCGTGTACACGCGTGTGTGTGCGCAAGAAAACCGAAGTCCAGACTCTTAGGCGCGACGACGTTGCGCCATGCAACAACTTCCCATCGTCCTCGCTAATTCCCACTGCGAGTAATTCCCGCGATTTCGCGGACACTGCCACTTCGTGTGTCTCGAATGCGAGCGCGCGTATGTGAAAAAGCGCGGTGACTTGCGAACTCGCGATAAACCGGTCCAATTCGCGAAAATACGATGGCAACGATAGAAGCTGACAGTCCTGCGGGACTCTCGCCTGCGGAACGCGACGCTGTCTTGGAGATCCTGAAGGAGTGCGCGGACTCATTGGCCGTTTACCAAAATACCCTGCGACAACCGGCGACCGCTGACGCTTTCCTCGAAATTGGGTACGTCCAACGAACAGCGCAATAAAACGCGGGGGTTATGACGGTTTCTGTATACACCGCAGGATTTCGGAAACGTCAATTCTGCAGTCACTCGACGGAGACGCCGCTGACGTGGGGATGACGGATTCACGGAGGGAAGCTGCGCGTGAAAAGCTCCGGCAAGACAGGTTGTTTATGCCGTCCGATAGTGTAAGGTCGATCCACGCAGCGGCGGATCCACTCAGATAGATAGGACGAGATGTCACGTGTCGGACGGGGCCTCAAGATATGTTGCGTAATCGAGAGCAAATCGATGTCGATGATAATTAAATTTCAAACGGGACAAGAATAATAAATGAGTTCTCTCAATTTCTAACGTTTTAACTTTGCGTCACAGTCGGATAGTAAGTACCGTGCATTTTTATTTTTCGTCCCCTTTTGGACGTTATCTGGATGTGAACTTTAATTTTGTGTTCTCTTGATTGAGATCTTCAAATGGATTAGTATTGCAATTTTAATATGTCTCTCCTTAATCTATAATTCAATTCTGTTAAGGTTTTCTCTCGCATTCTAATGACGTTATATATATATATATATATAATATATATATCGAGTTATTATAGATTACAAGATATACCGCGAAGCCTCAAGCCGCCACGATCCGCCGCTGCTCGATACGATAGCGTGTAAACTCGACTACGTGTAATCCGTTCGCGCTGATACTAAAGGACGTACGGTTGCAGTTTGTACGTGGGCAATATAATACGGGACTTGAAGCGGGAAATTAGCGAACGCGGTACTATCGAGATATTAATCGGAGAGATCGAGAGGATCACGTCGCAGGAGGAGCAGGAGCGTCTTTTACTAGAAGAGCACGAGCGGATGCAGACGGTCGTGAGCGAGTTACGAAAGACAATCGCCGATAAGAGAACGTCGAACGAGCAGGCGGAGGAACACTCGACGAAGAAGCTCATTTTGACGCGGGTATATAAATAAATACGACGCCGCGTAAGTCCAACAATTGCGCGTGAAATACAATAAATTACGTAAAGAGGCGGTGGTGAGGGGGGCCGAACGGGCGTGTCACGCAAGGACAATAAATCATCAAGTTTTAACGTTTAGCTATTACTCAGTTACGATGTGAGTGTGGTCATGATGAACAAAACTTGTTGGCAAAACGTTAGGACGAGAAGGAGAGACTGAAACTAATTAAGGACGCGGAGATGAGATACGTCCGAGCGTGGGAAGAGGCACGTCGCGAGCAGAATGTGCTGCGTTACGAGTTGGAGATGGACAAACTGGCCAAGACTCTGAACGATTGTAACGCGCGCGAGAGGAACGAGAATCGCGTGAATAGCGAATTGATACGCTATTTGACGCAGCGTATTGCGGTGAGCGCCAACTTTTTCTCTCCATAGTGCGGAGTAAAAGTTTCATACAGCTTATATATATATATATATATATACACATATACACAAGCGCAAAAATGCACGGAGAACTTTAAAGAGACCGTCGTCAAAATCAAACCGAGTGATCGAAGCGATTCGCTCAGCTATGCATGTATATTCTTTAACGAGAGAATTTAGAACGCGACTCCGGCGTTTAACGATTTTTCCTAATGGTATGCAAATTGCGAGATTCAATTTTCGAGAGAGAAAGAGAGAGAGAGAGAGAGGGCCAGAGAGAGAGAGAGAGAGAGAGAGAGAGAGAGAGAGAGAGAGAGAGAGAGAGAGAGAGAGAGAGAGAAAGAGTAATTTGTTCAAAGCAAATTTCATCGACAAAGTTTAAGACGAGATACGCCCTTGGAGAGATGACAAAAATATTTGCTTTGGACTTACAGCTGATCGGGAATCGAATCGAGGAGTGGCAACGCAGGTACGATCGGGAGGAGAAAATGTACGAGAAGGAGATCCGCAAAGTGCGCAATGAGATGGAAGACACTCGCGCGGACTTGGAGGGGCTTACGACGGAGGTAATGATTCGCGGTGCGCGACCTGCGTACGCGAGATATTTTTATTTCATTCCCACGGCGGAATTCAACCGACCGAGCGAGTAATTCAATTTGCATCCGGCCGCTCATTATTTCGGCCGCCACTGCGAATCTTAATTGCCGGATGAAGAGGATCCCGGCAATTAAGGCAACAAGCACAATCACGGGGCTCTTATTTCGCATTCTCTGTATGACTGGCTGATTTACCGCGTCACGTTTCGCCGTAAGCCTATTGGCAATCAGGCACGGATAACTTGCCTCTGCGAGTTTAAAGGGCATGCCGAAGTTTCGCCGGGGAATCGATAATTCGCGTCGAGCACGTGTCCGCTGAGATTCGCTGGAATGTCTCTCGACTGTCATTATCGATAGCCGAATATTCGAATGCTGGAGTTCGCGAGATCCGCTCGTACCTTTCGGATTGGATGTACGTTTGAGCGAAGCTTCAACCCGCTTGTCGATCGCGAAAGTCTGCGCATTTTAATCCCTCCGATATATTCCGCTGTTTGTATAATATCTTAATCCTCATCAACGATAGAGCGTTCAATTAATGACGATGCTCCGAGGTTTCTCCGACGCGCACATTGTTCTCCCGGTGTAAATTTTACACCCCCGCTTTCTTCATCAAGAACGCCTGAATAAATTTGTCACTTTAAACAGAATTACATAGATATATGTATACATTGACTCAGACGACGCGATCTATTCGCGTAACAGTCTCCTCATCAATCATATGCGCGCGATCTCTTTCTCTTCCCTTCCCCATCTCTTCCCCCCTCCCCCCTTTTCTCTCTCACGACCAAATTCTTCGGCAGATTCTATGGCCCCTCTAGCTTTTAATCGTACATCCGTCGTATATCGGTCATTATCGATTCCCTCCTTATTGTCTACGGTGATACGTGATCGGCGTGTAAAGCCGACGAATCCCGAGCAAAGGATGTACTTATTTTCGTGCGGGACAACGAACTGATAATATACGTCGGTGAGCTCGCGCTGAAGTAGGATACGGTGGTTATTGTGTTGCAGTACCGCAGTAACCAGGAATTCATCGACACATACCTTGCGGAGCAGGAGGCGCTCACAAGGCAAAAGGAGCACGAGGATCACGTGCGCCGTAGCGCAATCAGGATGCAAGCCTGGTGGAGGGGCGTTATGGTGCGCCGGAAGTTGGGGCCGTATCGACCAGAGGAGAGAAAGAAGAAGCGGGCCGTTAAGACGAAGAAATAAGTCGCTCTTAAATGTGTAACACCACGTCAACTCTAATTCTACCTGACCGAGCTAGACGGCTATTAATTTATCAGCGACCCGATCGAGGTCGTGACCGCTTAATTGATCTCCCTATATAATTATATATATATATATATATATATATCATTCTCCTGTTGGACTATTATTTATATGATATTATTGAAATACGCGGGACAGTAAGAAGGGGTAATCCGAGCATGGGAAGTCGAAGCGCGCTGAAATTATTTTCGTTCGCTCGAACGGCAGAAATCGAAAGACGGATGACGCGCGCGGGAGTGACCATTGCAGAAATTGCTTCACTGACGAAGATAATATTGATCCTGCTTATCGAAGCTGGATCACAGCGACGGAAAAAAAAGAATATGCTTTTATATTATTTTCCCAATTCGTATCGACGCGACGCTCGATGTGAGAATTCGCAAGCTCCGCGGCCGGCGAAAGAAGCAGCGGAGAGCTGCTTCGACGTGCCGGGGATGAAATGTTGAGCGATGCGAAGAACCGCGCATCAACGGCGCTATCAACGGCGCACCGAGCGAACGGAACGACGCGTTATCGGCGCGACTTTCGTCTCCTGTGATAACGAAATGCAAATTCCGCGAATTGTCGAATGCCAATTCGGTGGCTCACGCGCGCGGAGCTCAACGCGTTTCGCGGCGCAACGTACGTTGAGCGCTGACTGGAGTATTGTTCACGCAAGAATCTCATTTCCTGTGCAGCACTTCCTGGATCCCGCGGCGCGTTTCTCAAACGCTGCATGAAACGCTGTAATAATCGACACGGCTGCCTGTACGCGGCACGAAACGAACTGCGGCACATGCACGCGTCTGTGCGTAAACCGTAGCTCACACCGATGCTCCTCCTTTCCCCCCTCCCCCCCCCCGCCCCTCCCACAATCATTGAAAAGTGCGCCAGGGAAAGGTAACAGCCAGGGAGATATTTTAAATAAATTTCGCTCTCGTGAGAGTTTTTCCAGATAAAACACGCGCCGGAGTGTTTACGACGCAGTCTCGTCGGAAGCGTCGACTGACTTTCTGCTTTATTGCGATTTGATTAATATATCCTCATTCAAGAATACCCTTATGCCGGCATAAACAAAGAATAAAACAAACAATAATATGCCAACAAGCCGTGGCAGCTATGTGGTCGAGGTAATCTTTGTAGCCAGTAATTTCTAACGCGCGTATATATATCACCCGCGCGGTGTTGCGCTTGTAGATATCTTAAAATATCCCCCGAGCACCATTTCAAGCACTTTTACCCGTGCGATTTAAGAGACGCGAGTTTTAAGACGACCCGAACGATCTACCTGCTGGCGTGTCTATGACTATGCTAGCAGTTCGCAGAGTTGGAACATCCCAACTCCTATGCAAGTGGTCTACTCTCCCCGGCTGGCGACGAAAACGGCACGCCAGTTTGCCAGCATTCTCAAATTCCCGACGCTTTTTTTTTTTCACCGACCACAAGCGCGCTGGTGTGCCAGTGAAAAAGTATCGCGGAAACTATTCTTAAAAAACGCGGCTAGCTGCGGTACGAGCAAATGCATGTACGGGCCGTCGCACCAACGGCGCTTAATTCCAATGTAAGCGTCGTAATTCTAGGCGTTTTCGTAATACTTCCGGGAGGCCCGTCGTCCGGACACACACACACACACACACACACACACACACACACACAAACCTATCGATCACACGTGCAACATTCACACGGTCCAATAAAGGGAAAATGAAAATGCACGTACACGCACTCGCGTGCGTTATACGTGAGATATTATACTTGCAGATTTTTTTAATTAACGTGATACGCCACGGACTCCCAGCTTAGGCAAACCGAATATCAAAATGTCTTTTGAGCGGTCCGAATAATCTCTATCTTCGTCCTCCCCTCGAAAATATGTCAAGTATTTGTATCGAGCAGAAGTATCGTCTCGATAAGTGCAACAGCGAACGATTACTTCACGCGTCACTTTAACGAAATCATCGTTCTCCTTTTCGCGCGGCGTGCCATTTTTCAGTCAGGGGTGAAAAATTATCGGGTCGTTTTCGGCCGATTCTTCGATACGGCTGCATCTTAAATAAAACATCACGCGGATCGATCCGTGCCCTTTGCCATCGCTCGCGCCATGTACGCGCTTCTGGATAGTTTTATTTTTATGGAACGATTTACCGGAAGTATACCGCGAGGAGAGAGAGAGAGAGAGAGAGAGAGAGAGAGAGAGAGAAGTTTTAATCCGGCAAAGTTCGAGAATTTAAGACGACAGGGATGTATGAAGCGTTGACTGTTTCCCCCTCGTCGCGGGAAAGCACTCGTCGCGAGAGAACCGCGACACCGTCGAGCCCCGTGCATTTTCCCTCGTAAGAAATTCACGAAGCTACAACACGTAGCTTCGACCCGTAGCTACTACCGCGAAGCGAACGAAAGCATGCAAGCTCACCCGCGATCGTGCGGCCAGCCACCTTCTGAGATTACGATATAAGGAATGGTTAACGCGATGTGGCGGTGCACGCACATGATAGCGCGCCTCGTGTACGTGTATACACATACATATACACAATATGTGTATACGTATACGTATGTGTGTGTGTGTGTGTGTGTGTGTATGTACAATCGCTTTGCTGACCCAGCTTTCGTACATCGATAAGATGTGCTGAAAATGAGACTGCTCGAGAGAGCCGCATGAGAGACTACTCCTGCGAAATTCCGCGGTTTCGATTTTTTGGTCACCGCAAATCCCTGAATTCGCTGTATCGAAAAGTTGTCGCGGGATTGGCGCGTCGTATTAACCTTTCACGGCCGGCTGACCCAGCGTAAAACCCGCGTCATTTCCGCGGGTGTGTATTTCTGCCGGAGATTGAAACTTGCATAATTTCGTCGAGTTGAATTTTCTATCAGCATGGGAGACGAATATGATTTCCTTGCGCGTTATTATTATCGCATCTTGTCGGTTAGGTTATTTTCGCTCGTTTGCGACCCCGTTGTTTCGGCTCGCCGAAAGCCCAACGGGGTTTCAATTGCGAAGTGATGAGAGAACAACGTGTGCTTTAATTGTTTTTACAGGCTCGCTGCGTACACACACATTCGGGATCGCCTTACTGTTTCTAACACGTATATAAGCGAGATTATCTGTACGAGTGCAGAAACATAACGAAAAAGTGCAGGAAAGGCGGACGTAAACGCGGAACATATCGCGGCAAATGTCGCGAGAGACAGCATTGTGACGAGAGAGACGGCGTGCTTTTGACGTTTAAATAACTTTACGCACGACGGTCTTTGGCACGCACCGGCGCGGCACGGCGCGAATTAATCCAAGCGACCGAAATCGCTATTAGACATTCGAATGATCCACTAGATTAGATACCGCTTCGGCATTCGGACAATCCCCTCGAACGTGTGAGAGACTCGCTCGCGAGTGATTGGCAGAACGTGGTGGGCGAGCCGGGCTTCGATAATCAGACGGAAATACCGGCCTCCGAATGTATCCGCCTGATTGAAGCGTATCGACGCATTGCATCGCAGCAAATGGATACAACGTCGGTACAAGGGCGAGACACCGGCGAGATACTTCCACGAAATCGAAAGACAAGTCGCCATTTTTTCGCCTTTATTTTCATGTCATTTACGTGTCTAAGACGAATGCCTGAATGCCGATTAACGAGTGATCAAGGTCGGGAGAAAGTCAAGATCCGTCGATTATCACGACTGTTGTTGGTCAATTTTTTACACTGTTTACTCGTCTCTCACTGCGTACATTCTTACTCCCATTGTAGACGGAGCTTTATCGTTCTTTCCGATGAAAAAGAGATGTCCGATCGCGTCAAGTATTCATAAGCGAGATACGAGAGGAGGAATTAACAAAGAAATTAATTTCGCACAGATGGGGCTCGAGCGGAAGCCACAAAATGACTGACTCACAGCGGCTCGTGCGCCGGCATCTCCCGATTCGCCGAAAATTTGAAACTGATCGCCATTGAGAACGTGAACCTTCATAAAACTCGCGCTCGATAAACCGCTGTTTTCGCGTTTGCCAAATCGTACGCGGCAGACGTCAGAGGCGAAATCGTCGGACGATCAATTGCGCGGACATAGAGAACTGATTTACTCACCGGTCGATGCGTCGCCATAACCTCGTCGGCGCCAACAGCTCCGTCCGGCCGTGGCACGGCTCTCGCACTTGAAGCACTCGCGAACTCGCGCTAATGTTAATTAGCGAGATATACGCGCGACAATCGACCGTCTCGTTGCGTTCGCGACGCACTCGCAACGGGCAAACGACGCGACGCGAGCTTCTTCAACGACACTCCCGGCCACTCGTTCGGGCGCGCTGCGACAGGCGAAAAATTCGAATTACCCGGTGGCAAACTTCACGACGCTGCAGGAATGCCACCCCGCGCCGCGACGCGAAACACGACGACCGCGAGCTCGAGCGCGCACACGAAGAAATATAGCCGGTCGCTGCGACATATCTCAAGTAATACGGGAATTCATTTCGCCGATGCCGATCGCGCGCACGGCTGATTCTCTGCGGATGGCCAGCGCGAAAATAATTGACAATTAACGCGCCACGATCGATGGATCGAAAGACGAGCGCCGGCCGGCTCGAAGCACCTGCGGCACGAGCGAGTAAATTACCAATACCGGAGACGAAGGGCGACGTTAATTAACGCTAATTAACACGCCACGACGATCTCGTGCGTCACTCCCGGCAGTCGTTCGCTGGCGGAGAGACGCTACCGCGGCGGAGAAAACACGCGACGGAATTATACACAAAGGACACTGTCCTTGGCGAAAAGTCGGACTGACGAACGCGAAGCGCTGTGAAGTCAGATATAAACAAGAGTCAACTTGCCCCTTCCCCCCTTGCCACTCGGGCAAAAATTCGCGTTACGCCGATCGTACCGGTAGTGTGACGTCCGGCCGAACTGTAACTTTGTAAATACATAACTACATGCGGAGACCGCATGCTCGAATCTAACGTCGCGATAAGAACAGCCGATTACCGACGAGCCTTTTAATGCGATTGAGATTGTGCAATCCGATAAGCAAATCGATACGTTGGTGCGATTAACAGCTCGTCAGGGGGAACTAATCTACGCGTGCTACCCCGATGTATCAATTCTGTTTTCTTTTTATCAAGAAATTGCAATAATTGCGAAGAAAAGAGAGATGAATAAATATAAGAACAGATACGACGAGGAAATTTTAGCGTATCCATCTTCTACGAACTTCAGTCCCAACTCAAAGCCGGAAGGCTAGATTCTCTCGCTCAGAGATCGAACATTTATGACGCTACAGTTTTCCGCGTAAAATTGACATCGTGACAAAAACAGTCGTCGGTGTACAAAGATTGAATTGTCTATTATCAAACGTACGCGTTTGACTTGCTGTTGTTTTGTGAACTTTCACGGACGGGGCGGGAGGTGGGGAATAACCGCTATCTCTGTTATTTCGCGAATGTTCATCAGTTGTTCGGGCGCAAATATGCGAGTAACCTAATGTCGCCGAAATAATTGTATTAACGCATATGATGCCGCGATCGGTCGCGATAATGTCAATTACGATAACGAGCGGTAGCGGACAATCGATATCTATCTGGCCCGCATGTATGTGTCTGTATGTGCACATATGTGTAGCCCATCTACCTGTTCGTCTACACGCGACATTCTTCTGGATTCCATCGTCCCTCTCTTCCTTGTTCCTACTCCTCTCTTCGTCCTGCCTAGCATTCGTGTCGCATAGAGATTCATTGTTGTTGCACCTTGCTGCTCCGTTATCTCCGCGATTCTGGGTCAACTACGCGACGGGGTAAGGATAAGTCGGACATTGCTGTGAGTCAGACGAAGACAAATGAAAATGGCGAGAACAAGGATGGAGAACGAATGGAGAAGAATGTAGGGGAGGAGGCAAAGGGGAAGAATAAGGAGATCGAAAAGCGATTACTGCTGTCGTCGGACACTTTACCCCGATGTGGCATTATTCTTTTTCATCTTCTCCTCGCAATTGTGATCGATCTATTTGCTGTACATAATCTGATTATAAAATTAATTTTATCCTCAGAATGTTTGCTCAAAACTCTTTTCCGACAGATATAATATTTAAAAATATTAGGTGTACAAATGGATAATCCAAATTATTTTAAGCAGTTACGAAATCAATTTTAAATTGAATAGATTTTCCCGCTCTTTCGTGATTATGCAATGTTGACATATAGCTATTAAAAAGAACATATATAATTTGGCGAAAGGCCCAACATAACCTTCAAAAGTATTCAGTTCAGTACAGTCGAAAATGGCAACAGATAAGGTGCATATCCGACACTGCATTCTTTACGAATTCCAACAAGGAAAAAATGCTGCAAGAGCGTGCGAATCGATTTGTTTCTTTCTCGGCGAAGGCGTTGTGTCGTTGTGCGCATTTTGGTTTAAGCGGTTTAAAAGCGGTAATTTCAGTCTAATCGACAAACAACGCCCTAGAGGCCCTCGGAAGTGTGATAATGATGATTTGGAACAACTGCTCGCTGAGAATTTGGCACAAACACAAAAAGAGCTTGCAGAACAGTTGGGAGTAACGCAGCAAACGATTTCCAAACGCCATGAGATGGGAAATATCCAGAAAGAAGGAAAATGGGTTCCGCATGAACTCACTGAAACCAACAAAAATCAACGAGTGGCAGCGTGTCTTTCTCTTCTCAATAAGTAGCGTCGAAAGTTTTTCTTGTGGAAAATCGTTACGGGCGATGAGAAATGGATACTCTATGACAATCCGAAACGCAGAAAGTCATGGGTAAATCCCGGCGAATCATCAAAATCAGTCGCAAAACCCAATCGCTTCGGAAAGAAGGTTCTTTTCTGCATTTGATGGGATATCAAGGGTGTGCTTTATTATGAGTTGTTGGAGCCGGGTGAAACAGTTACTGCGGATTGTTATCAACGTCAATTAATCTGCTTGAGTCAAGAATTGGAACGAAAACGCCCGTATACTGGCAAAGGAGAACCAGGAGTCCAGTGAAATTGTTGCATGACAACGCCAGACCACACATTGCTTCCAATACAAAAGACACCGTAATGAGTCTTGACTGGAACGTCTTGCAGCACCCGGCATATTCACCAGACATTGCTCCATCCGATTATCACTTGTTCCGGTCGATGCAACACGCCTTGTCCGATATGCACTTCCAATCAGTGGATGAGATCCGAAAATGGCTTGACGACTTTATCGTGTCCAAAGACGTAACATTTTTCCGAGATGGAATTCATCAGCTGCCTGAAAGATGGCTTAAAGTTACAGAAAGCAACGGCGAATACTTTGATTGAACAATTTTATTTACTTTCTTTTAAAATAAACCTTGAATGTAGCTGAAAAAATTGGATTATTCATTTGTACACCTAATATTTAAAAAGAGAAATAATTCTTTTTAATTTTTAATTTTGAAAAAACTTCAAAGTTTTGATTTTAAATTTAAAAACTTTTTATTTAAAGACAATCAACTAGAGGACATTTTAATTTTATTCAATTTAGATACTTCATAGAAATCATTCTCGACTCAATGCCGAAGATCGAGATGAATGTTAATTAATTATTTATTGGATACGTTTCTTCTATCATTAAAAAAGGCAGTAAAATATCTGTCTAAATAAATAGTTTTATAAAAAAATCCAATAGGGATATTCTAATAGGGAATTTGGACTTCTCATCTTTAAAATAGGAAAATTTATCTGCAGGAGTATTTCAACTGAAAAATAAATTCTGCATACACATTCACAGAAAAATTGTTGATTCAATTATAAATATAAAAAACAGAATGTAACAATATAACATCTTTTACACTGGATGTATTTTCAATCAATTTTTCCCTATACGATAGCCAATAGGAATGCGCAGCATGCGACGTCGGATAACACATGAAATATTAGCTTTAGCCGGATTGCGCTAGGAATGGCGCCAAGGCGCCGCCATTTTCACGAAACTTTACCGTGGCCGTAAAACGCGAAGGCACCGACGAGGGAAGTGTACCAGTCGTGCGCCCGTTGGGCGATCGCCGCGAAATTCACCAAGAAAATGAAAATAATGCACTCATTGTAAGTACAATTCTTCGTTCGGCCCATGGACTGTACGCGAAGTGGCTAGTTTTTTTGAGCACGAAACACAGGGCCTATGGCATGGGACTTCCGTTCAATGTGAACAGGAACAGGAAGTTCCTCGCTACCTAAGACGGCGAAATAAAAACATCCTGTGGCGATGCAATTTGATTTCGAGAAACCGATAGATCACACGCGCTGCGTGCGTGAGTCGAGGTCGTGGATTTTATAATCGTTGATAAAAGAACTTGGTTATTTTTATAACCCATTTACGATTTTGTTGGTCCAAGGTCGAACGTCAGATACTAACACCTCGAAACGAGTCGCGTGCAGCTGCTTCCAACTATTCAGGAAGAACCTACTACTTACTACTGTCACTGTTATGGATAATCTCATTTTAGAACTTGTCCACTCGAAGAAAACTGAGCACAAGACACAAAAATGCAAACTGAAAGTATATCTACCCATAATATTGAGGATCTGGACACAGATGCTCTCATACCAGTAAGTAGTAGTTACTTTGTTGCGTACCGAATATGAAATGATTCATTATATGATGGGCCACTTTAATTTGGGGTAACAATCTTCTATTATAAATACTTAACAGTAATTTGAAACTTATCAGGTGGAGATATTTTCTTGTGTTACTTCACGTGCAAGATCCCAGGATACCATCTCGGTAGTAGAGCTTGGCAAGCAACTATTAGTTAGTGCAAAAACTGGAGACATCGAGACTGTCCGTGAGCTTATGAGCAGAGGTGCACCGTTTAGTACCGATTGGGTACGTCAATATTTAAAGAATTATACATATAATTTATATTGACAAAGTTTACAATTCTATCTTTCCTATTTCAGCTCGGTACAAGTGCACTCCATTTAGCTGCACAATATAATCATAAAGAGATAGCTGAGATATTACTCAGAGCTGGAATGTCGAGAGATGCTAAGACAAAAGTTGATAGAACACCATTACACATGGCAGTGTATGAGGGCCATTGTCAGATGGTACAGTTGCTACTATTTCATGGAGCAGATGTTGATAGCAGGGATATGGTATAATATCAGAATATGGATTATAAATTTGCTAAATAGTTATTTCATAGAATTAACATGAATGAATTTTTCAGTTGAGAATGACTCCATTGCATTGGGCGGTAGAACGTGAACATGTAAGGGTAATACATACTTTACTGGAATATGGGGCTGACCCAGCTGCAATTAGTAAATTTGGTAAAACACCAGTTAGTCTTGCGTTGGAGCATGACAGGCTAGATCTAGTGGATATATTGCAACAAGAAAGGGAAATAGTAGGTATTAAAGCTCACCAGCAAAGTGAAGCCAATTCTGCAGAATTAGAAGCAGCTACACATAATTTAATGCAATTAGAAGCTGATGAGATAAAAGATAAATTGGAATCATTGGAGCAACTGTCTTCGCCTAAACAGAAACTTGTCCATGGTATGACATATCTTTTTTATAAAAACGAAATTTTCTATTTCCAATGTTTATTGTATCCATTTCTTCACTTCTTGTAAAATTGCAGCTCAGGGTGAGGGAAAGCCAAAAGTGATCTTTCAACAGATTCGTGTATCTCCTAATAGTAGCGAACAAGAAAAAGAAATAAATGATATTGAAATGGTCGACACAAATGATATTATAAATAGTAAAAAACATAAAGACATCACATCAATAGGAAACGTTAATAAGCAGTTTAGATTATTAGAAGCGCATGGAATCAGAATGATACCTGTTGATGATGAATCATCTATTGTAGAAAATGCAATGGAAAGTGGAAGAACGGTGGTTTTAACAGGTTTGATTTCTCTTTTTATTTGTTACGTATTAAAAACAAAAAGGAAAATGGCATGGTGGAGTGTCCCTCATGATAATTGTTATTGTAGAAGCTGGAAAACTCGCTTTGAATTCAACTAGAGGTTCGTTTAATATAAGACGAATTCAAGTTTCTCCGCGGAAAGGAACAGCGAGAAAGGTCATAATTAAATCGAATCAAATCATAAGTCAAAATTTACCTACCGTTACGTCACGAGCTCCAAATATCCTGAAGAAATCTTCCATAGATAGTAAAGCTGGAAAAGTATTCATTACAACGGTTCCTACTACCACTACGGTACCTATTGTCAATGAATCCAGCAATTCTTTTTCATCGAATGAGGTAAAATTACTTTGTGTAAAAGATTAATAATATATGAATAATATATATAATTTTACAAATATAAAAGAAAGAACAACTTTTTTGTCTTAGAACAAAGCTGTAGTTTCTACAAAACTCGTAGAACCAATAATTTTAAAATTAAACGACGATATAGAAGAAGTTACCGAAGAAGATAACTTAGAAGACTCTAAGACCGCAACAGACATAGCGGAATTGACTAGGCAATTAATAGAGACGCAAAAACAAGCAGCTGAGTATTTTAAGCAGTACAAGAAGAAGGAGAGGGAAGTGGAAATATATAAACAGCAAATCAAGAACCTCACGGCGCAAAAGAACATCTAAATAATTTTATACAAGTAAGAATTTTATATTTAGTTTCAAAACTCACAAATCGACTCTATTTCTTTATATTAGATGTTTCACACACATACGCATCTTATTGTCGGATTCTTAAGAAAAATTCTAATCAAAATTTTTTTTTTGAGATCTAAATTTATTTTGTTT